>NC_056737.1:1309536978-1309541978 GCF_019279795.1 Protopterus annectens | reverse complement strand
TTTATTTCTGAGGCGGAAAGCTTTACTCATCCAGTAACAAGGAAGGTTTTTACACCAAGGCTTTATGTTGACTGTAAGTCTTCAAATTTGGTTTATTTGGCATTATGTAAACAGTGCTCTAGTTTTTATGTGAGTAAAACTAACTGCCCTTTTTAAGGTGCGCATTTTAGAGCACTTAGGTGATGCAAGGAACCATTGTATGACTAATGCTCTTGCACAACATACAGATGTCCTTAGAGACCATGTTTTTCATTTTTTTAGTTTTACAGTTATATTTTGAGGGAGCTTGAGGTGGTGAAGCTGCAAATCAGGTGGAATAGATGGAAGTAAAATGGATCATTGCACTCAGTGCTCATAGACCACCCCAGCTGAATGGAGCTGTCCCTTTAAAACTGGCTTTGCAGGCTTGCAGGCTGGTTTGGTGATTGCTTTTAATTGTTTTGGTGTTTTCATTGGTTGTGATTTATTTAGTTTTAAGTATATAACAGTGCTATGTTTTGTTTAGTTTTAAGGTCTGATGAAGCCGCTAAGTCCGTGAAAGCGCTAATCTAATAAACTTGATTTTTTATGCATATTCAACCATGTTGATCAGAACATCTGTTTTACATTTATACAACCTCATGTTGATCAGGATCAAATGCAGGAATGGTTAAGGTGAAGCAAATTCTAAAAAAAGATGAAATGTTAATAGTGGCGGTCCAAGATAGTGGCCTACATACACGTTGGTTTGCAAAGTCCATTGAACATGTGGGAGAAACAGACAAATGTAGGTTTTGTAAAACAGAATTGGAAACAGTTGCACACTATGTTGCTCGTTGTGACATACTAATGGCAGAAGGACTGTATACTGAAAGGCATAATAATGTGGCAAGACTGTTGCACTGGGGATTGTGCAAATATTATAATACTGAAGCAGCTGAAAACACTGGAAACCTGAGCCACAAAGCCACAGAAAAGGATGAAGTCTACATCACATGGGATCGCCCATTGCCAACAGTTCAAAAGATAGATGCAAGAAAACCAGATACAGTAGTCTACGAAAAGAAGACAAAGGTAGCATTAATCGTTGAAATCGCTACACCCAGTGACTACATTGTCTTGCATGCAGAGAGACATAAAGTCATAAAATATCAGGATCTGCAGACAGAAATGAGAGCAATGTAGAAGAGAGATCCCCAGACAGTTCCAACAGTAACAGGAGCAACGGGTCTTATAAAAAATAATCTACAATCATATTTGGATATGTTACCGATACGTGTAACTCCATACAAATTACAGAAGGCATCATTACTGGGACATTGCGGTGCTGCGAAGAGCATTTCTGGCTGACATCAAAGACTGAAGCAATACTAATTTCATGAACTTTAATCATACTTTGATTTAGGAATGGGGTCCATTCCCGTCATGGTATTAGAAACCCAAAAGATTTGGAGAAATTAGAAGAAAAGAGTGAAGCCAGAAGATATAGCAAGTCTAATGGCCAATAAATTCACCTCCAGTTTTACCCTTCTCTCCACCCCAGCATCCCCTCAGGAAATAGCACTGAACATAAAACACCTGAACATTCATTAGGGAGCAGCTGCTCAATGCACTGTCCAAGTTCAGGAAGACCACATCGATGGGCCCAAATGACATCCCAGAATACCTCCTAAATAGCATGAAATATGACTTATCAGAACCACTAGAGTCTCTATTAAACCTAAAGTCTCCAGACAATCCTCATACTACATGAATGGAGAACTGCTGTGATCATTTCTCTGCACATAGGCAGGCCATTTACAGACACCAGTAACTACACCCCCTTAAATCTTACTAATCTTGCATGCAAAGCAGTAGAAAGAATTATCGTGGAAATAATTAAAATGATGCAGGGAATCTTCATACACTGAATCCAATCCAGTTTGGTTTTGTCAAGGCAGAACACACCTACTCAACCTGGAAGAATTCTTTGAAAAGTCACCGAAACAATGAATGTAGGTAAAATGGTGCATACTGTGTATCGTGACATGGCCAAGGCATTTGACATAATACCTGAATCAGGCACTGTAGACTAACTCTTGGAATTAGGTATAAACTCCTATGCCACCCACTGGATAGCCAGCTGGTTCTCAGATAAGACCCAAAATGCTAAGATAAGATAGTTAACCTCCATAGAGAGGCCTGTCACTAAACGTTTCCCTCAGGTTTCTGTGCAGGGTCCGCTCCTTTTTGTCATCCACTTCTCTGAAGTCAGGGCCAATGCCAAGAACCTCTGACTAACCAAATCTGCAGACGATGGCAAACTAGGTGCAGTCATAGAATCCCCCCAAGACACTAATATCATCCATGAAGGGCTGATATATACAAATAGGTTTCTGGCCAGAGATAGGCTGCCTCTGATTCAGCCCTGCTAGAAATGTTGCATATTTGCAAAACTAGCTGCACAAGGTTTACCCACTCCAAAAATTTAAACCTGATCTCTGATATGAATAGATCATGCTGGAGAGAAATATATGTGTCCCAGAGATTGCCACTACTCTGGAATAGTTTTCCTATTTATGTCAAGTAGAGCCCTTCCCTGACATTCTTCAAGTGCAATCTGGAACAATGGATGGGAAATCACAAATCCATTCCTTGGGTGGTGCCCATGTTCCTAATGGACTGAAGCAGTCTGAACATTTTTCAAAACCGCACTTGTAGACCTTTTCATCCTTCCCCTAGGGATAGTAAATTGTGAAACATCTGTGTAAAACTGGCTAGACTTGTAAAACTCTTGAATCATTAACCTAGTAATCTCCTATAAACGTATGAATAATTGATGCCAAAGCCACAATCTCTCAGCATTTGCCCTCATCAGACCAGCCATTGAGTAAATCCCCCCTTTGGTATTACCTGACCAGGCACATGCAACAAATGGAATGTCCACATATATTCCATACAAAAAGAATGCAGGAAGTAAACAAAATGTCCTGTGTAGATCATCACAAAGAGACTACTGAAGGGCAGTCTATGCCTGGCATACAAGGCATCTTTGGATCCCACTGTGAAGGATGTTCTGCACATCTGCAAAACAAGCAGCATCATAATTACCTGACTTAGGGACTTAAATATTGTTTGCAACAAAAATAGGACATGCTGAAGGGACAGGTATGTCTCTCAAAGACGACCCCCCCCCTCCTTCTCTGGAACAGGTTTCCCATCCATGTGAAACAGAGATCTTCTCTTACCAAATTCAAGTGTAACTTGGACCAGTAGAATGGGAATCAGAAATTCAACCCTGGTCTGGCACTATGTCTCCAATAGACAGAGACAGTCTTTAAATGTTTGACCACACAAGCCCAAGCCAACATCCATCCATTCATCCATCCATCCATCCATTCACAACCTCTTTTTCACATTTTTCCACACAAGGTCAGAGTGTCACTTCAACAGTGACAATCAACTAGAGCTAATGTTCATGTTGCCTGGTGGCTAGCCCTACCTCGCTAAACCTAAGCTGACATATACCCTCTAAGATAACCGTAGGGCACCAAAACTTGTCAGATACATCTGCAATACTTGATTAAGCTTTAAAAGGTCCCTGTGCTTGAAAGCTTAGCATTGCTATGAACCTATGAAATGCAATTAGGTAATGATGCATTAAACTCAGTTATTCAAAGCATAAATCAGAAATTTGCATGACACAATTTTTGTAAGGTATGACAGACATCTTATTTATGGGAGAGTTATGAAATTATTGAATGTAATATCCATCAAAAATTGTCTTTAGAAGGTATATGCAGCTAGTTGAGCTGGAGAGGTGGTTAGATACCACATTTTTGAATGCTCATGTTGTCGAGCTACCATCCTTTGCTGATTCCTTAGTATATACACTGTATGGTGTACATTATAGTGAAGTATTTGCCTTTCATTTATTGAGGGGATTTTGTCATTTTTAAGTAGATACAGTATATACCACAAAGCACCATAGGTAATAGCCTTGGCAAAAAAAAACAAAAAACAAAAACTGAAATGGTCAGTGATCTATGAATCAATATGCATATATCTGTGAATGTTTCTGCATGTGTGTATGTATTTATATGTGTATGCCTCTGTGTGTATGTGTGTGTGTGTGTGTGTGTGTGTGTGTGTGTGTGTGTGTGCGCGTATGTGTCTATGTATGTATTTTACATACACATATCACATATATAAACATATATACATAGATATATACACACACACACACATATATATATATATATATATATATATATATATATATATATATATATATATATATATATATATATATATATACATATACATATATGTGTGTGTGTGTGTGTGTATATATGTATATATATTGTGAAGATTGGGTGAAGATAGATGAAGGCTGTCAGCCTAGCCAGATAGAATTTTGGAGATAATTCTGTCATCTGTAAATCTTAATGTAATCCACAGGCTAGTTGTCTTAAATGGTAAAAATAGTGTTACATGTGGAACTGGAAAAAAATGTAACAATAGTGCACTCTACTGACCAAGTAAAGCATGTTGTGACCCTTTGATGTGAAAACTCGGAGCCATAAAGTCTAGAGTGAGGCATCCTGCTTATTGTTTTAAGGCCAGAGTTAATGGCCAGAATTTGCATGCATAAATGTCCTTTATTGCTCTGGTTTCTGCCCAGAGGTGAAGAATCTAAATATAGTTTCTGTTAGTCTGGAAACACAGGGAAGTGTGAAGAATGATATAATGTAAACCAGGAATGTGATTTTAAAAACAGAGAGAATCAGAGAGCATTAAGCATGTTGTCTTGACCATCCAACTCACAGCACTGCCTTGCTCTATATGTAAGTTTATCTTAGACTTGTGTTTTCTCTTAGAAATAGCTAGAAACTAGAAATATTCCACTAAGTCTTTTTCTGTGATGTCAGAACTGTACTACTGAAATATTTTAAGTATTCCTCTGTGATTTCTGAACTCTTGACTAGCACTGTGTAGTAAAAAATATTGTCTTGTGTTTTGACTATTTGTTATTAAATATT